>NW_027328744.1:0-39439 GCF_048564905.1 Vicugna pacos | reverse complement strand
GGTAAAGGCAGACATACAAAAAACATAGGAAATGATGCACACACAAACTAAAAAGGTTAAAAGACAAAAGTAGTAAAATCTTCTATATCCACAGTAAGCAGTTAAAGGGATACACAAATAATTAAATGTAAAATATGATATCAAAAACAGTAATCACGAGGCGAGGAAAGTACAAATGCAGGGCATTTAAAGTGCATTTGAAATTAAGAGGGCAGCAACTTACAGCAATCATGTGTCTATACATAGACTGCTATACCAAGACCTCATGCGAACCGCAAACCAAAAATACATAACAGATACACACATAGAAGAGAGAATCCAAATGTACACTAAAGATAGTCATCAAATCACAAAAGAGAGCAAAAGATGAAAAAAAGACCTAAAAAACAAATTCAAAACAAATTAACAAAATGGCAGTAAGAATACACGTATCAATAATTACCTTCAACATAAACAGACTAAATGCTCCAACCAAAAGATACAGACTGGCTGAATGGATACAAAAACAAGACCTGTATATATGCTGTCAATAAGAGACTCACTTCAGGGCTAGAGTCATACAGACTGAAAGTGAGAGGGAGGAAAAAGGTATTTCATGCAAATGGAAACCAAAAGAAAGCTGGAATAGCAATATTTACATCAGGCCAAACAGACTTTAAAGACTGTTATAAGAGACAAAGAAGGACACCACATAATGATCAAGGGGTCAATCCAAGAAAAAGGTGTAACAATTGTTAATATACATGCACCCAACATAGGTGCACCTCAATACAAAAGGCAAATGTTAACAGACATAAAGGGAGAAGTTGACAGTAACACAATATATAGGGGGGAC
The DNA here is from genome assembly GCF_048564905.1 of Vicugna pacos. NCBI lineage: Eukaryota > Metazoa > Chordata > Mammalia > Artiodactyla > Camelidae > Vicugna > Vicugna pacos. The sequence goes on along the minus strand of NW_027328744.1, from coordinate 38,604 downwards.
TTTAACACCAAACTCACACCAATAGGTCACCCAGACAGAAAATCAGTAAGGAAACACAAGCCTGAAATGATACATTAGGGGCTTAACTGGTATTTACAGGGCATTCCATTCCAAAAGCAGCAGAATAAACATTCTTTTCAAGTGACATGGAACATTCTCCAGGACAGATCACATCCTGAGCCACAAAGCAAGCCTAGACAAATGTAAGATATCTGAAATTATATCAAGCATCTTTTCTGACCACAATGCTATGAGATTAGAAATCAACTATAAGGGAAAAAAATGCAAAAATACAAATATGTGAGGCGAAGCAACATGCTACTAAACAACCAATGGATCACTGAAGAAATCAAAGAAAAAAATTTAAAAATACCTAAAGACAAACCAAAATAAAAACACGACAATCCAAAACTTATGAGATACAGCAAGAGCTGTTCTAAGAGGGAAGTTTATAGTGATACAAGTCTACCTCAGGAAATAAGAAAAATCTCAAATAAACAACCTAACCTTATAACCTAAAGCAATTAGAGAAAGAAGAAAAAACAAAACTCAAAGTTAGGGGAAGGAAAAAAGTCATAAAGGTCAGAGGAGAAATAAATGAAAGAGACTTAAAAAAAAAAGAAAGAAAAGATGAATGAAACTAAAAGCTGGTTCTTTGAAAAGACAAACAAAACTGATAAACCTTTAGCCAGACTCATCAAGAAAAAAGGGAGAGGGCTCAAATCTATAAAATCAAAAGTGAAAAAGCAGATGTTACAACTGACACCACAGAAATACAAAGGATCATAAGAGGCTACTATGAACAACTGTACCAATGAAATGGACAACAAGGGTTTTTTTTTTTTAATAAATTATGCATGTTTCTTTCATTAACATCTTGGCAATGCTGTGGTAAGACTTTTTACATGGTGACAACCTGTGAACCCAGAAGGGTCTACCTTAGATTACGCCTTTCTTGAGGACAAGGATTAACCTCTCCTTGGTTAAAAATAAGGCAGCTCAAAGTTAAGTCAACATGATCAAAAACTACATCTAAATCAAACCACTTGACCGATAAGCACTGTGAATGGTTCAGAAAAGCCTACATATACTACAATTAACTGTTAAATTCAACACTGATGCCACTTTCTAGATAAGGCTGACGGTGGAATTCAGAGTGCTGCTGTCCCAGTCACCTGTCTGAGCTTCGGTGTCCACGAAACCCTCAACCACAAGAATATACGGACGCCGGCACTTGAGTAACATGATACAGCTCTTCTGGCAGGAACCATCACTGAGCGCTGCTCCCTCTACATTTATATTTATGTCATTAAGCACGCTTACAAAAGACACAGGTTCTTTAGAGGACAAAGAAACAGGACAAACTGCAAACAAATTTAATCGTAAACTGATCTGTGTTTATTGCTGACTCTAATACTGTTATCCATCAGTAACAATCAATGTTAATAATACAGAAACATTTTTAAAGATGCCTTAAAAAAACTGAACAGAGTTCTGCTTCCACGGATATAAAATTCTCCTACAGATAAGAATTATGAACAGTAGATGAAACATTTTAAAAAATGATCTGACGGCACTGGAATGCACACAAAGCAGGCAGAAACTGGAGGAAAATCAATACCAAGAAGATGAGAAAGACACTGGGTGCGTGTGTCCCCACTTGTTTTCTTTAATGGCTTTTTGTCTGAGGCACACCTCAGGGGGCTAACTAAAAATCCGAAAAAACAAACAAACAAACAAAAAACAAAGCTGCGGCCTTTCTGGCTGCAAATCAGAAGACAGAGCAGTGGCAAACAGATGAGCTAACAATGAGGAAGAAAACCCCAGAAAGGAAGGAGTCACAGAGAAAGCTCTGAACTCTTCATATAAATTCTATCCTAACCTGTGACTGACTCAGAAATGCACATTCAAAGAAGAATCCAAGTGCCCGTCTAGGCCCAAATGAACAGAACAGAGATTTCAGCCACTGCCCACTGCAAGAAGACAGGACTGAGAGCCTGAGCCCAGCTAACTTAACTGACTGCTACAAGAAACAAAAATATCAACACTCCTCAAAGAATAAGAGGATGCCGAGATCCTACAATGAACCATTCACAACACCCAGGACACAACCCCACGTTACTCGATATAAAACAGGAAAGTGTTACCATACTCGAGAGGAAAGGTAATCAATAAAGACAGGCCAAGATGACTCAGACTTAGAGCAGCAGACAGGATCTTACAGCCGTTAGCCACACTTAAGGTCAAGGCCATAGAGAACGTATGTTCAAACTGAACTCAGAAAAATACAAAATTTAGAAAAACAGGACATTTTAGAAAAATAGAAACTTCGAGAATTAAATGGAAATTTTAGAACTAAAATGTACAATATCTTAAAAAAATCACTGGCTAGGCCTAAAAGATTTGAGGTGACATAAGAGTCAGTAAACGTGAATATAGATGAACAGAAATCAAATTTCAAATCAAATTTGAAAAACAGGAAAAAAACTGAAAAAAATGAACACAGTCTTATGATCTGTGAGACAATATGAAAAAGTCTAACATACATGTAAGTGGAATCCCAGAATGAGTGGAGAGAAATGGGGTGAAGAAAAACCCAGCAAAAACCACACTAAGGTACAACACAATCAAATTGCTTAAAACCAATACGTATAAAGAGAAAAACTCAAGAGTAGCCAGGAGAAAACAAAACCAAACTCACACTACATACATCATACACCAGAACAACCATCCGAAGGCAGGCTGACTTCTCTCCAGGAAACACAGAGGCCAGAAAACACTGGAGTGCTATCTTTAAAGTACGAGAAAGTAAAGAAGGCAACCCAGAATTTCAATATCTAGAAAATACCCACAAAAATAAAGGAGGGGAAGAATAAAGGCAAAATAAAAACATTTTCAGAAAAATGAAAACTAAGCAAATTCATCACCAGCAAACTTGCACTGTAAGAATTAGTAAAGATTATGACTTGGGCTGAAGGAGAAGGTATCAGATGGATATTCAGGAGGAATGAAGAACAACAGAAATGGTAAATAAGTGAGCAAATATAAGAGATTATTTTCTCTAAATTACTTTAATATACATTTAGCTTTTTAAAGCAAAAACCATAGCACTGTATCGTGGGGTTTATAGCATACAGAGATATAAGGCATATGACAACCAGAGCAAAGAAGATTGGGGACAGTAAATTGGGTTATACAAGGCTCTTACATTTTATATGAAGGGGTACAATGTTAACTTAAAGAAGATCAAAAACATTGTACATTGTTGGAATACAACCGCGCCTCCCGGAGGGACTGCGCTGCCGCCGCTGCAGCCGCCGCCGCTGGCCGGAGGGAGCAAGGCCAGAGCCGCTCGGGAGAAACGCAGAACCTCCAGCTGCTCGGACAGGACGCCCCCTGCCTGCCTGACAAACTGACCTTCTGGTGGACGGAGGGAGGGGCGGGGCGGAGGAGGACGCCGGGGCGGGGCCGGGAAGCGTGCGCGCGGATTGGCTTTCGGGACCTCGGGGGCGGGTCTGGTGGCCCCACAGATTTGTAGCCTTTTTGTCTATTAGGATTAATTCTGGTGTGAACATTTGTATACAAGTTTCTTTTTTAAACCAAAAATGATCATTGTAATTTTACTTGAACTTCATAGAAGAAAAAAACTAAAACAAAACTGGAGGAATCACCATATTTCAAATAAATGTATCTTTGTCATGGGAAATATTGTTGCGTAAAAGATCTCTATAAGGTACAAAGAGTTAATGATAAACAAACAAATAAATAAATAAAATTATGAAATGCATTAACAGGTTGTGAAATAAATTCAAGACATTTTGTGTTTTCTAAACACTGTGCTTCAAATTTAGACATTATCTATTGATTTCATTTTGAAAGTTTGACATTAACAGATTCTCTTCTACCACTGTTATTTCCAACTCAGATTTTGAATAGTTATATATATTTTAAAAACACTGTTCATGTTTACAATATTTCATGTCTAGTTGGGAACTATAATTCCTATGATTTCTAAAACTTTGTTTCAAATTTAGAACACATTCACAGTTTAAAGTTAAAATAACAAAATACTGTACATTGAGAAGTTTCACTTCCACCCTCGTGACATCTTAATTCCCCCTGCCATTATTAGATAACTACTTAGTTTCTTAAATGATATTTCCAATGTTTCAGATACAAAAATGAAAATATACTTTATTTTCCACTTTTCTCACAATTATGCATTAGATCATGTGATTCTGCTGTGAACATTTGTATACAAGTTTTTGTGGGGAAATATGTTTTCATTTCTCATAGTTATGTACCTGAGATTGCCATGGCTGGGTTTTGATTCTTGAAGTAGCTAGAGGGCGAGGTTTACTTGTTCGAGATTGCCTCCCTGCAGGAGGAAGGCTGGCCTTCCTCAAGACTTCATGGGCACTGACCACAGCCGAGGCTCACAGCTGTCAAAGCTGGTAAGTGCTGCCCATTGACTCAGCCATGGATCTGCTGAGCATTACAGCTGTGATCACAGCTTGTGCCAGCCCTGACCAGCAGGAGAGAGGCTAGTGCTTCCCTCATCTGGAGTGCTCATCCCATGGAGAAAGCTGGACCTGGGGCCTGCATGTCACAGTGTTGGTTCTAGTCCCTGCCCACACTGGGCCTGGCCTTCTCTGATCGTACCGTATAAAGCATCTGCCTCCTTCTCCAATTCTCAGGACAGTGGTTTGCCCTGTGACCTCAGTTCTCTGATGGGTCTAGAAAGAGATGTTTCTTTTCAGTCTGTTCATTTTTTCTTGTTTTGAGGATGGGAGGGATGAATTCCAAGTTCCTCACACTCTAGACTAGAAACTGGAAGCCTATGATTTCTGTTAGTTTCTTCTTACCTCCGTAGCTTGTCTGTGTTTGACTTTGGCAATGAGCACTAGCAGCCCATGCCAGCACACCGTTTGGGAGGGCAGGGAGCCCCTGAACACAGATCTTTCAAGTCCCTCTCCCTGCCAGTGACTTCAGTGACAGGCCAGGCCCCACTCCCAGGCTAACTGGCTCCTTCTGTCCCCTGCTTAGCCCTTTCCCTCCACCCCTACCTTAGTCTCTCTGTTCAGTAGTGGGTATCTGGGGTATGCTCTTGGGACAGGTTAGAGTAAGCCTTCCCCAGGTGATGAGAGGAACTCAGACGGGGTAACAGGCATCTGGGTACAACATGCAGGAGTGAGAAGGACAAAGATGTTCAAGTTCTCTCAAGAGAGATCAAGTTTTGAATTCTTGTTCTACTACTTCCTACCTACGTCACCTCTGAAAAGCTACTTAAAACCTACTAGGCTTCAGTTTATCTTAAAAAAAACAAAACAAAAACTAAAGCAGGATAATACTACTAAGCACTAAGTTGGTTTCAGGCCATGGGGAAACTGATTGGGCTGGAGCTGAAATTTGGTCAGTGTGTTGTGCAGATAAGATATATAGTGGGATCCCTTGGTTAGAGGTCAGAGCATACAAGATGGGCAGAGAATCACCTAACTTCAGGAACAGGGTATATGAAGGCCAGGCCCCTGGGGCACAGCCAGCCCAAGTCTGCTGTGGTTGGGCAGAGAATAGGAGTTTAGGGCCAGTGGATGGCTACTGCTGCAGCTGAACTGCCTGAGCTCCCCTGACCTAGTGGAGAGTGTGGGTAACCACATGTCATCTCAGTAATTCACTGACATCCAGGGCCTAAGCAACCCAGCCTGAGACCCCTATAACTGAGTTTACCACCAAGGGAGGGAATGTTTGTCTTCCCCCTTCCAGAGACAGCTGAGCTCTTAGGGATCGATGCTGGTGGTGGGCACATAGCTAGGCGTAGTGGTACCTCAGTGGTAGAGCTCCAACTAGAGAGATGGCCAGAGACTAGGACTGCTGGCAATGCCTAGATGGCTGTGGACACTGGGAAACCACTTTCTTGAGGCCTCCCAAGATTATCTTGTGAAGGGAGTTCCTGTGCACATTCCTGCTCAAGCTGGTGAGATCCCAGTGTCAATGTGTACATGAGTCCATTTGTGCCCACCTGCCAGTGAGGGTCCAGGATACCTGGGCAATGCCAGGACTGGAAAGAATCTGCATTGAATTGTTTGAATGTCATCTGGTCCATACTGGATATGTGCTAAATGGGGACTTTACCACATTATCATGGTTTCTTAGTTCTGGGGTGAGTGCACTGAGGCCTCCTGGGATCCTGTTTTATTTTTTGTGTATATGTATATACATACATACACACACACACACACACACACACACACACACATATTATTGAAGGATAGTCAGTTCACAAGGTTGTGTCAATTTCTGGTGTACAGCACAATGCTTCAGTCATATATGAACATATATATATTTGTTTTCATATTATTTTTCATCGTAAGTTACTGTAATGTATCGGATATAGTTCCCTGTGAGATACAGCATGAACTTGTTTATCTGTTCTATACGTATAAATCTCTAGTTCCCAATTAATCCTTCCCACCCCTCCCCCATGATAACCACAAGTTTGTCCTCTATGTCTGAGAGTCTGTTTCTGTTTTGCAAATAAGTTCATTTGTCTCTTTTTTTTTAAGATTCCACATATAAGTGATATCATAGGTATTTTTCTTTCTCTTTCTGGCTTAACTTAGAATGACATTCTCCAGGTCCATCCCTCTTGCTGCAAATGGCATAATTTTATCATTTTTATGGCTGAGTAGTATTCCATTGTATAACATACCACTTCTTTATCCAGTCATCTGTCGATGGACATTTAGGTTGTTTCCACATCTTGACTATTGTAAATAATGCTGCTATGAACATTAGAGTGAATGTATCGTTTTGAATTAAGGTTCCCTCTGGATATATGCCCAAAAGTGGGATTTCTGGATCATAGGGAAAGTCTGTTTTTAGTCTTTTGAGGAATCTCCATACTGTTTTCTGTAACAGCGACACCAAATGACATTCCACCAGCGGTGCAGGAGGGTTCTCTTTTCTCCACAGCCTCTCCAGCATTTATCCTTTGTGTACTCCTGAATAACAGTTCTTCTGACTAATGTGAGGTGATATCTCATAGTAGTTTTGATTTGCATTTCTCTAATAATTAATGATGTGGAGCATTTTTTCATGTGCCTATTGGCTATTTGTATGTTTTCACTGGAGAATTGTTTGTTTAGGTCTTCTGCCCATTTTTGGATTGGGTTGTTTGTTTTTTCTTATTAAGTTGTATGAGCTGTTCATATATTCTGGAGTTTAGGCCCCTGTCAGTCTCATGTTTTGCAAATATTTTCTCCCATTCCATAGGTTGTCTCTTTGTTTTGTTTATGGTTTCCTTTGCTGTGTGAAAGCTTGTAAGTTTAATCAGGTCCCATTTGTTTACTTTTGCTTTGTTCTTCTATTGCCTGGGTAGACTGCCCAAGGAGAACATTGCTGAGATTTGTGTTGGAGAATGTTTGGCCTATGTTTTCTTCTAAGAGGTTTATAGTGTCTTGCCTTATGTTTAACTCTTTAAGCTATTTTGAGTTTATTTTTGTGTATGGTGTGAGAGAGTGTTCTAACATCACTGATGTTCATACAGCTGTCCAGTTTTCCCAACACCATTTGCTGAAGAGACTGTCTTTATTCCACTGTATGTTTTTGACTCATTTGTCAAAGATTAATTGATCAAAAGTTTGTGGATTTATTTCTGGGCTCTCTCTTCTGTTCCATTGATCCATATGTCTGGTTTTGTACAAATGCCATGCTGTTTTGATTACTGTAGCTCTACAACATTGTCTGAAGCCTGGGAGGGTTATTCCTACAGCTTTGCTCTTTTTCTTCAGTATTGTCTTGGCAATTCTGGGTCTTTTGTGATTCCATTTAAATTTTAGGATAATTTATTGTAGTTCTGTGAAAAGTGTCCTGGGTTAATATGGATGGGCATTAAAACTGTAGATTGCTTTGTGCAGTATGGCCATCTTAACAATATTAATTCTTCCAATCTAAGAACATGGGATATCTTTCCATTTCTTTAAGTCATATTTAATTTCCTTAGTGTTTTGTATTTCTCCACATATGTCTTTCACTTCCTGGGTCAGACTTATTGCTAAGTATTTTATGTTTTTGGATGCAATTTTAAAAGGGATTGTTTCCTTACTTTCCTTTTCTGATATTTCATTGTTAGTGTAAAGAAATGGCACTGATTTCTGTATGTTACTCTTGTATCCTGCTACTTTGCTGAATTCTTTCATCAGCTCTAATAGTTTTTGTGTGGAGCCTTGAGGGTTTTCTCTATATAGTATCACGTCATCTGCATATAATGACAATTTTACCCATCTCTTCCAATTTGGATCCCATTCATTCCCTTTGTTGTTGTTGTTGTTGTTGTTGTTGTTGTTGTTGTCTAATTGCTCCGGCTAGGACTTGCAATACTATACTGAATAGAAGTGGTGAGAGTGGGCATCCTTGTCTTGTTCCAGATCTTAGCAGGAAGGCTTTCAGCTTTGCACCATTGAGTGTTATGCTGGCTGTAGGTTTATCATAAGTAGCTTTTATTATGTTGAGATATGTTCCCTCTGTACCCACTTTGGTTAGATTTTTTACCATAAATGTTCAATTTTATCCAATGGTTTTTCTGCACCTATTGAGATGATCATGTGATTTTTGTCCTTTCTCTGTGGTGTATCACATTGATTGATTCATGTATGTTGAAATATCCTTGTGTCCCGGGGATGCACCCAACTTGATCATGGTGTATGACCTTTTTTTACATGTTGTTGGATTCTGCTTGCTAATGTTTCGTTGAGGATTTCTGCATCTATGCACATCAATGATATTGGCCTATAGCTTTCTTTCTAGGTAGTGTCTTGGTCTGGCTTTGGTACCAGGGTGATGGTGGCTTCATAGAATGAATTTGGAAGCATTTTCTCCTTTTCAATCTTTTGGAAGCGTTTGAGGAGGATTGGTATGAGCTCTTCTTGGTATGTTTGGTAAAATTCCCCAGTGAAGCCGTCTGGTCCTGGACCTTTGTTTGCAAGGAGGTTTTTTTATTGTTGATTCTATTTCACTTCTAGTGATTGGTCTGTTCAAATGATCTATATCTTCTTGGTTCAGTTTTGGTGGACTGTTTGTTTCTAGAAACTTGTCCATTTCTTCTAAGTTGTCCAGTTTTTTTTTTATTGCCATACAGGTGTTCGTCTGGGATCCTTCTGGCTACACAAGGACTGCGCCAGGCAGATGGTCAGGAAGAATGATGAGAACATTGCTTCAAGGCTTATTGCCAGACCGCTAAGTCCTGAGTCAGCTAAGCAGAAAAGGTGAAATGTGTCACACGTGGAGATAAGATGACAGAAGCAGAGTTTGGAGCAATGTGCTTTGAGGATGGTGGAAGGGGCCATGAGCCAAGGAATGTGGGAGGCCCCTTAAAAACCAGAAGAAGAAAGGAAACATTCTTCTCTAGAGCCTCCAGAAGGAACGTGCCTGGCCAGCACCTATGTTTTAGACCTTTGACCATCAGAAACCTAAGATAATAAATTTCTGTAATTTTAGCCACCCAGTTTGAGGTTTGTCTCAGCAGCCCCAAGAGGGTCATACATGGGGCTTCTTGGAGATAGGGAATGTGCCAACATCCTCTCAGCTCCTCCCCTCTGTGGTCCCTGCCTGGAGTGCTCTCAGCCCTCCTCACAGTGTACCCACTCCTGGTTGCTCAAGGCCAGGGGAAGGCCTGGTCCTTGTCCACTCCAGGCCTCAAAGATTCACGCAGATGAGTCACATGGTTGCCAATAGTATGATGGATTCTGGGCCAGTCATGGGGAGATGGGAAGGGTTCCAATAGTCTTCTGGCCCCTGGGGAGCTCTCAGAAGCCAGAGGGAACCCCAACACTAATATTTCCCATGCGAAGTGAGCTGTGGTTTGCACTGCTGTAGAGACACAGCCAACTGTGTGTGTGTGTGTGTGTGTGTGTGTGTGTGTGCGCGCATGCACAGACACACTTGCATGTGTGTGTTGAGTGGGCCAGGCAGTGGAATCCACCTTGAGTGACAGGAAGGTCTAAGACAGGCCCAGAACAGGTACAATTAAGATAGAGGGGGGCAGACCAGGCCAGGAGAATGAAAGCCAACACTTGTCAAGCACCTACTGAGTGCCAGACACAGCTCGCAAATTGTTATAGGAACCTTATTAAGTGGAGGCTGTTAGCGACCCCATTTCATGGGTGAGGAAACTGAGCTGAGGCCACAATCCCAGTAAACAACAGATTAATGGCTGGAACCAGGCCCGTCCTGCCCCACAGTCTGAGTGCTGAGTGCCCCTGTGGCCCTTCTCTCCTCAGACCTGTTTCTGGGGGCCCTGTGCAGGGGGAGGGACACTTTAGGGGAGAGAAGAGAGCCCCGGGTTGCAGGGTGGGCGCCAGAGCAGGTGACGTGGCAGAAGATGAATCTAGAAGGAATCTCTCAGGTGGGCTTGGGTGACAGAAAGGCTGAGGGAGGCAGGAGGGGGTCACCTGCTGGGACTCCTGGGTGTCCAGCTCAGTGGTGTCCTCAAGCCGGGGGGAACTAGAGGAGCAGCGAGGTTGAGGGCCACTGTGCATGTCCGGCGGGCAAGCAGACAGAGGGCTCCAGCCCTGCGCTCCATGGGCTTGGCCTCTGCAGGGGAGGGCAGGTGGGGGACAAGGCTGGAAGTGGGGTCCAGGGTGACAGCCAGATGGGGACTTGGGAGGCTGAGTGCTGAGCCCTTTGTTTCACCTCTAGGTGCAGCTGACTCCGTCAGAAGGACAGGCCAGGCCAGACAGTCAGAAAGCCCACACCACTGGTTAGGGCCTGGGCACCGGGAAACCTGGGTCCGCCTCCTACCAAGGGGGCAGGTGGCCAAGCTTCCCCCTCGGGCTCAGCAGCTCACTGGGCCATCATGGAACCTGCCATCAGCGCGGCCCTCCCATGGGCCAGGCGCACCTCACCCCTCCCGTGTGGGTGTCCTGGGGTGCCACAGCATATCACCCCAAACTGAGTGACTCTGCAAACAACAGAAATGTGACCCCTCATGATTCTGGGAGCCGGAAGTCTGACACCAAGCGTCTCTGTGTCTGTCTCTGTTCCTATAAGAACACAAGTCATTGGATTCAGGGCCCACTGCAAATTCAGAGTGGTGTCATCTCGAGATTCTTATCTAGTCACATCTGGAAAGCCTCTATTTCCAATACAGGTCATATTCTGAGTTTCCAAGTGGATACAAATTTAGGGGACATTATCCAACTCATTGCACTATCCTTTCCATAATGCCACGAAGGAGGCCTCCGAATCCCACACTGCAAACGAAGACACAGGCTCAGGAGGTGAAAAGACCGCTGGAGGTCACAGGGCAGGGACACGTGGCAGAGCAGTGTCTCTAACTCCAGAGCCCAACACTCTCCCCTCCACCCCACGGTGCCGTCTGTGTGAAAGATGTGATGTGAGCATGGGAGGCTGGGCCCTGTGGGGGAGGCAGTGGGTTTGGAGTCAGGTTGGACTGCCTTGTTTTAGGGTACCACTTTCCTTCTCTGGGCCTGTCTGCCCACGTACAACATGGGGCACGACAAAGAGCAGAAAGAGAGCTTCACACTCCATATAACCAACAGCGGACTCATATCGGAATATAGAAAAATATACAAATATACCAAGAGCCCCTCAAGGAAAAGACAGACAACCCAAGAGGAAGATGAGAGGGGAGAGAACTGGAAGGGAAGCTTTACAGAAGAAGACATCCAATGACAATAAACATACGAAAATACATTTAATGAAAATGAAGATTAAAACCACAATAAGATATCAAAATGAGAAAAGACGGAAAGTGCCAAGTGTCGGCGAGGACACAGAGCCTCACCCACTGCTGGAGGGGGGCCTGTGGCAAGCACTTTGGAGGTGTCTGGTAGCATCTGCCAGAGCTGAACACACGCATACCTCTTCATCCAACAGTTCTCCTCATGGGCTTCTATGGAATGGACTATATGAAACATTTGGAAGCGAAATGAAACGGACAGCTTGGAAACTGCTAGAATACCCATCAGAAGCAGAACTGACCACAGAATTCAGTGCCTCCAGCAGAGTCCTGGAAGGCGACGAGGATGAACAAACTAACTATAGGCAGCAGCAGGGATGCAGCTCACACACAGAATGTGACCATGAAAGACTGACAACTGGAAATAAATGCTACTTACAGAAAACCCATGATCTAATCTGAGGTGTTGCAAGTGAAGGTGGCGGTTTCCCCTGAGTGCTGGTGACTGGAAAGGGACACGAGTGGGGCCCCGGGGTGTTGGTCACATGTTGCGTCACTATGTGAAGATTCGCCCACCACTCACCTATGACAACACTATGAATGTACTTTTTTGTAAGTATGTTACACCTCAATCAAAACTGTAAAATAGGCCTCAAAAACAGACGCTGTCTGAGGTCCTGCCAGTAACGCCCTCAGGGACAATGGGCTCAGGAAGGGGCAGCCGGGGGAACGCTGCCAAGGGCTGGAGCCCCGGGAAGACACGGAGAGGGAGGAAGCAGGACGTCCTGGGGGTCTCCACAAGGAGAGCAGAGGCAACACCCCCCCCATCCCCAGGGAAACTGAGGCCCTGAGAACACGCAAGGGAGGAACAGAAATGGCCTCACTCACGCAGCAGATGGCCTTTCCTGTCGAGAAGTCCCCAGCACACAGCATCTCCTCATGCACAGAGTAGTTCCTGCCTTGGCCAACTCTTTGTTCATATAACATATTGCAGAACTTGTTCTCAACGAGGCCCACCTTCCCCTCCTGGAGACGGAAGGGCTCGAGCAGAGGCCCTGCGAGGACGAGGAGGAGTTGAGTGAACGGTGCTGCAGCTCAGCTCTGGGCTGCTCCGCGCTCCCCGCTCCTCCTCCCTGCTCGCCGCTGCGCCCCGAGCCCAGGGTTGTCTCGGCACAGCTGGGTCTGCAGCGCTGTTCCAGTTCTACCTCTGCCTAAGAAGCCCCCTCCTGTTTCCTGAACTCCTCCAAACTCAACCTATTCCCTCTACCTCCCTCATGGCAACAGACCACACCTCTTCTATTCCGCAAATCCCAACACATACCCTACCCGGGCGATCAGCAACCACTCACCAGCCTTCCTACCCTTTCTCAAACCATCCCATCCATTCTCCACTTGTCTATCACTAACCTTTCCTTCTACCCACCAATCCTCCCTCCATCTACCTAGCTCTCCTTTTGTCCTGTTCACCCACTCACCCTTCCATCCATTTGCCCATCCACCCATCTTTTGACCCGTCTCTCCATTCTCCCCTCCACCTACTGATGTGTCCACTCACTCCATCTGTCTGCCCACCATCCTCTCACCTACGCACCCCCCATCTTCCCTTCCCCTCACTCATCCTCCCCCCTCCCCCTCCCCAATCCATCCTCCCATCTGCTCACTCCCTTATTCATCTGTCCTCGTGTTTAGTGTCTTTTAGACACTAGTGATACAGAGGAACATACTCAGTTGGGGGAGACGGGGAAGTGAAGTGAATAGTAGAATGATTTTAGATCTAATAAGTGGTGTAAAGGCAACAGGGAGCTGTGGTGTTAGGGGTTGTCTATTTTAGCTCATGTGATCCAGTAAAACTCCTCAGAGGAGGAGCCGAGTTGTTCATGTAAAGGAATGAGTCCTGCCAAGATGAGCAAGTCGTGCCCAGGAGAGCAGGGAGAGCAAGCGGGGCCGGGAGCCCAGCCTCGGCGACGGCCCGATCAGGGAGTGGCTGTGGCACATTCACAGAAGGAAGGAGGCCTGCGGCTGGGCAGGCTCCAGCAAGGGACGCAGCAGGAGATAAGCACAGAGGGATGGAGGCTGTTATGCAGAGCCGAGGTAGGGCGTCTAGACCTTTTTCGAAGCATAAGTGAGGAGGCACTGAGGGTAGTGAGCAGGGGACTGGCACGACCCCTGCTCTGAAGCAAACATTCAGCTGGTGGGGACTAAAGCAGAGCACACAGGGTGGAGCTGGAGACCGGTCTGGAGGTGCAGGCAAGAATGACGGTCTCTGGGACCCAGGGGCAGCAGCAGAGCACCTGCCAGGGCCAGGCCCTGGGCACAGGCTGGGACATTAAACCAGCAAGACAGGGTCCCTGCCCTCAAGGGGAAGCAGTCTCTGTGTGTGTATTTGTGGATGTGAGCATGGTGTGCTGTGTTGGTGTGAGTATCTGTGTGTGTGTGTGTGTGTGTGTGTGTGTGTGTGTGTGCATGTATGGTGTGGGAATACTGGGGACCTGGTTGTCCTATGACAGGGAGAGTTACTGACACACTAACAGGTGCATCCTACCCAGTGAAGATACGGTCCATCCAAAATGCCTGCAGCACCTCTGCTGAGAAACACTGTACCAAATAATTACAAATATATGTGCTTTTTCCACTTAATTTTGCACTGTACGCATTTCCCCAAACCATGAACATTCCTTTCTTTAATAAAGACTCTTGCTTATAAATCTTTGCCTACACTTCTCCTTTTTCAACCCTAAAAAACACAAACTTTTTCCTGCATTATTCAGTTCACCGAATAAGCCTACAAAGTAGATAGTTGACCTGTGTTGGAAGGACAGCACAGCGAGCTTCAGAGAGGCCAAACACTCTCAGGTCATAATTATTCTAAGTTGATCCTGCAGGCTCAGAGGTCAGAGGTCAGAGTTCATAAATGTGTTTTCTCTCCAGTTTTCCTAAGTGCCTCCTATGGCAATGGGAAATAGGAGTGTTTGTCAGTGGCTTGGAATGGTCCAGGCCCCAGCCATGACTTCTGAGTTGAATCAAGTCATCTGACATCCATGGTTGATTAAAATCTTGGAGTCAAGCCTTAGAAAGACTCCAAGAACCCAATTCTTGAGTCCAAAACTCAGATTCCCAGACTTGCGGAGATCTGGACTCAGAGAGCACTGAAGCTTTAGGATCACACACTTTCAGAACTAGAACTAGACTAGTCCGGTCCTCTGGAAATGAGGCACGGCAAGCCAAGGTCCAGCGGCCACTTTGCCTGGGGACCCCTCTGTCCTTCTCCCCTCCCTGCCCCTCCTCCCCACCCTCATCTGCCCCCTGGCCTCTCCCATGCCCCCTTACTTTCCTCACTGAGCATGCCCCAGCCCGTTATCCAGCAGGACGAGTTACTGGGCAGCTGCATGCCAGGAGCTGGGAGGCAGGAGGGGATGATGTGGGAGGTGAAGTTCACAGGAAAGAGCAGCTGCAACATGGCTATGTCATTCCCAAAAGGGTGAAATTTATCCAAGTCTGGGTACACGATAATCTGGCTCACAGGTAACTTCTGGGTGTGCCTGGTGTGCTGGTACAGCTGGGTGTTTCCTAACAAAACCCGGTAGTTCTCCAGGACGTGAGATTTTCTGCAGGAGGAAGGGTGCGTGGTCACCATCATGTCTGAATGTGAGCCAGCTCTCTTTCCCTGCATCCTCATCTAACTGCCCACCCCTCTACCCACCAGGATGCCAGGCGGCTTTTGTCTCCCCATTTCTAATGGTCAGGAGCCCTTCTTTCTTGAGGCTAATTGATACTCTACTTACAACGTCAGCATATGGCTTCTCCATCACACCCATGAATTGTCAATGAAGTCAGATGACTGCCTAACACCATACACAGAAATAAACTCAAAATGGCTCAAAGACTTAAACAGAAGACCAGAATCTATAAACCTCTTAGAAGAAACCATAGGCAACACATTATCTCACATACATCTCAGCAATGTGCTCCTAGGGCAGTCTACCCCAGCACCAGAAAGAAAAGCACAAGCAAACACACACATGGGACCTAGCTGGGCTCACAAGCTTCCGCACCGCAAAGGGAACCATAAGCAAAACAAAAAGACAACCTACTGAATGGGAGAAAATATTTGCAAACGATTCGACTGACAAAGGCTTAATTTCTAGGCTACATAATCACCGCATACAACTTAATAACCAAAACACAAACACCCCAATCCAAACACGGGCAGAAGACCTGAACACGCATTTCTCCAGTGAAGACAAACAAATGGCCAACAGGCACACGAAAACAATGCTCAATATCTCTCCTTATCAGAGAAATGCAAATCAAAACTAGGAGGTATCACCTCACACACACAGTCAGAAAGTTCATCATTCAACAAAAGTTCACAAAGAAGAAATGCTGGAGAGGCTGTGGAGAGAAGGGGGCCCTCCTACACTGTTGATGGCAATGCAGTTTGGCGTAGCCGCTGTGAAAAACAGTTTGGAGATTCTTCCAAAGACTAACTAAACCTAAACTTGACAAAACATTTTGATCTCGGGGGCAGACCGACATGTTCCCAAAAGCCCTGGCCTCGCCGTTATTCCATCCTGGAGGGTCCAGGGCGGCCTGCAGTCGCCAGGCAGGCCCACCTAAGCAGGAAGGCCATGGCCTGAGGGCCAGTCGGAGGTGCTCCAAGGCCAGTCCGGCGCCCTCCCACCTCCCGAGACTGCTCCCGCTTTCCCAAACCCACGTGTGAGCAGCGATGAAGACACCGGGGTCCAGTGACTACTAATGGCGGGGGCGATGTACCACGAACCAGGGCGGCGGCCCCGGACCCACCTCAGGGGCCTAATGGGCCGCGCGGCCCAGGCCTCACCTCCACAGCCCTCCTTGTGCGCCTCCCCCGCGCAGCCCAGGCCGCAACCCACCGGCTCCCCAACCTGCGCGCCCCCACCAGCGCCCCCTTACCTGCCAGGTGACAGCAGCAGCAGAGGTGAAGGCACGAGGCGGCCCGGGCCCCGGGCCGTGTTCCTCCTCGGGGAGCTGGTCCAGGAGCACCCGGCTCTGGTCCAGCTCTACCCGGCTCTGGTCCAGCTCCCGCACACTCTGGGCGGGCTCCTGCGCCTTCGCGCGTGCGTGCGCGCTCCTGCACTTGCCCCCCCCCCCCGCCCCTCCCACCGGTAGCGGGAACGCTCGGGCTGGGGCTCCCGCACTACGAGACAAGGCCAGTGCCTCCGAGAGGGGCCGAGCCCCGCTATGCGAGGCCGGGCCGTGAGGCGGTAGGGCTTGTCCACCCCCATGGCCCAGGACTGGCCAGCAGAGTTCCCACCCCCAATGCCACCCACCCAGACACCGAGTGGGTAACAATGCACCTAGGCCTAACACTGAACGTTGATGTAAACCTGAATATAGCCCTAATTTCGAACCTAGCCTTAAAACTAAATATAGCCCTAACCCTGTACCTAGAACTAACAGTGAACCTAGCCTTAAGGCTGAACCTAGCCCCATTGTATAACATAGACCTAACACTGCACCTAGCCCTAATCCTTAACCTAGCCCTAACCTGCACCTATCCCTCACCCTGCATCTAGCCGTAACAGTGCACCTAATCCTAACCTTGCACTTAGCCCTAACCTTGCACTTAGCCCTGACAGTGAACCTAGCCCTAACCCTGAACATAGCCCTAAACCTTCCCATAGCAATACCCCTGCTCCTAGCCCTACCCTCAACCTAGCCGTAACCCTGAACCTAGCCGTAACCGTGCACCTAGCCCTAAACATGAACCTAGCCCTAACCCAAACAGAGGCCTAGCCCTGAACCTCGCCGTTACCCGGAAAGTAGCCGTAACCCTGAACCGAGCCCTCACCCAAACCTAACCCTAACCCTGAAACTAGATCCAACCCTGAATCTAGACCTAAACCTGAAACCAGCCCTAACCCTGGACATAGCCCTCACCTTGAAACTAGCCCTAAACCTGCACCTAGCCCTAACAAAGAATCTAGACCTAACCATACAACTAGCCATAACCCTACACCTAGCCCTAACCCTAAACCTAGCCCTAACACTGCACTTAAACCTACCCCTGAACTCAGCACTTACTCTGCAACTAGACCTAACCCTGGACGTAGCCATCAGTCTGCACCTTGCCCTGAACCTGAACATGGCCCTAAAACTGAACATAAACCTATCCCTGAAACTAGCCCTAACCCATAATCTAGACTTAAATCTGCTCCTAGCCCTCACCCTGAACTGTATCTAATTTTAATCCTAGCCCTAACCCTGCTCCTAGCCCTACCCCTGCACTGGGCCGTAACCTTGAACATAGCCCTAACCCTGCAACTCGTACTAAACCTGAAATGAAACAAGCCCTAAGACATCACAAAGCCCTAAACCTGCACCTAGCCCTAACCCTATACATAGCCCTATACCTGAACCTACCCCTAAACTTGAACCTGGTTCTAACCCTCAAACTAGCTCTAAGCAAACCTCAAACTAGCACGAACACTGAAACAAGCCGTAACCCTGAACCTAGCCCTCACCCTGCACTAAGCCCTGACCTTGAACATAGCCGAAACCCTGCAAATAGTACTACACCTGCACCGAGTCCTCACTCTGAACCTAGCCCTAACCCAGCACCTAGCCCTAACCCTCAACCTAACCCTAAACCTGCACCTAGCCCTGACAAATGCTAAAGAAACTTCTATAGGCAAAAAAAGGCCACAACTAGAAACAAGAAAACTATGAAATGGAAAAGCTCACTGGTAAAGGCAGACATACAAAAAACATAGGAAATGATGCACACACAAACTAAAAAGGTTAAAAGACAAAAGTAGTAAAATCTTCTATATCCACAGTAAGCAGTTAAAGGGATACACAAATAATTAAATGTAAAATATGATATCAAAAACAGTAATCACGAGGCGAGGAAAGTACAAATGCAGGGCATTTAAAGTGCATTTGAAATTAAGAGGGCAGCAACTTACAGCAATCATGTGTCTATACATAGACTGCTATACCAAGACCTCATGCGAACCGCAAACCAAAAATACATAACAGATACACACATAGAAGAGAGAATCCAAATGTACACTAAAGATAGTCATCAAATCACAAAAGAGAGCAAAAGATGAAAAAAAGACCTAAAAAACAAATTCAAAACAAATTAACAAAATGGCAGTAAGAATACACGTATCAATAATTACCTTCAACATAAACAGACTAAATGCTCCAACCAAAAGATACAGACTGGCTGAATGGATACAAAAACAAGACCTGTATATATGCTGTCAATAAGAGACTCACTTCAGGGCTAGAGTCATACAGACTGAAAGTGAGAGGGAGGAAAAAGGTATTTCATGCAAATGGAAACCAAAAGAAAGCTGGAATAGCAATATTTACATCAGGCCAAACAGACTTTAAAGACTGTTATAAGAGACAAAGAAGGACACCACATAATGATCAAGGGGTCAATCCAAGAAAAAGGTGTAACAATTGTTAATATACATGCACCCAACATAGGTGCACCTCAATACAAAAGGCAAATGTTAACAGACATAAAGGGAGAAGTTGACAGTAACACAATATATAGGGGGGACTTTAACACCAAACTCACACCAATAGGTCACCCAGACAGAAAATCAGTAAGGAAACACAAGCCTGAAATGATACATTAGGGGCTTAACTGGTATTTACAGGGCATTCCATTCCAAAAGCAGCAGAATAAACATTCTTTTCAAGTGACATGGAACATTCTCCAGGACAGATCACATCCTGAGCCACAAAGCAAGCCTAGACAAATGTAAGATATCTGAAATTATATCAAGCATCTTTTCTGACCACAATGCTATGAGATTAGAAATCAACTATAAGGGAAAAAAATGCAAAAATACAAATATGTGAGGCGAAGCAACATGCTACTAAACAACCAATGGATCACTGAAGAAATCAAAGAAAAAAATTTAAAAATACCTAAAGACAAACCAAAATAAAAACACGACAATCCAAAACTTATGAGATACAGCAAGAGCTGTTCTAAGAGGGAAGTTTATAGTGATACAAGTCTACCTCAGGAAATAAGAAAAATCTCAAATAAACAACCTAACCTTATAACCTAAAGCAATTAGAGAAAGAAGAAAAAACAAAACTCAAAGTTAGGGGAAGGAAAAAAGTCATAAAGGTCAGAGGAGAAATAAATGAAAGAGACTTAAAAAAAAAAGAAAGAAAAGATGAATGAAACTAAAAGCTGGTTCTTTGAAAAGACAAACAAAACTGATAAACCTTTAGCCAGACTCATCAAGAAAAAAGGGAGAGGGCTCAAATCTATAAAATCAAAAGTGAAAAAGCAGATGTTACAACTGACACCACAGAAATACAAAGGATCATAAGAGGCTACTATGAACAACTGTACCAATGAAATGGACAACAAGGGTTTTTTTTTTTTAATAAATTATGCATGTTTCTTTCATTAACATCTTGGCAATGCTGTGGTAAGACTTTTTACATGGTGACAACCTGTGAACCCAGAAGGGTCTACCTTAGATTACGCCTTTCTTGAGGACAAGGATTAACCTCTCCTTGGTTAAAAATAAGGCAGCTCAAAGTTAAGTCAACATGATCAAAAACTACATCTAAATCCAACCACTTGACCGATAAGCACTGTGAATGGTTCAGAAAAGCCTACATATACTACAATTAACTGTTAAATTCAACACTGATGCCACTTTCTAGATAAGGCTGACGGTGGAATTCAGAGTGCTGCTGTCCCAGTCACCTGTCTGAGCTTCGGTGTCCACGAAACCCTCAACCACAAGAATATACGGACGCCGGCACTTGAGTAACATGATACAGCTCTTCTGGCAGGAACCATCACTGAGCGCTGCTCCCTCTACATTTATATTTATGTCATTAAGCACGCTTACAAAAGACACAGGTTCTTTAGAGGACAAAGAAACAGGACAAACTGCAAACAAATTTAATCGTAAACTGATCTGTGTTTATTGCTGACTCTAATACTGTTATCCATCAGTAACAATCAATGTTAATAATACAGAAACATTTTTAAAGATGCCTTAAAAAAACTGAACAGAGTTCTGCTTCCACGGATATAAAATTCTCCTACAGATAAGAATTATGAACAGTAGATGAAACATTTTAAAAAATGATCTGACGGCACTGGAATGCACACAAAGCAGGCAGAAACTGGAGGAAAATCAATACCAAGAAGATGAGAAAGACACTGGGTGCGTGTGTCCCCACTTGTTTTCTTTAATGGCTTTTTGTCTGAGGCACACCTCAGGGGGCTAACTAAAAATCCGAAAAAACAAACAAACAAACAAAAAACAAAGCTGCGGCCTTTCTGGCTGCAAATCAGAAGACAGAGCAGTGGCAAACAGATGAGCTAACAATGAGGAAGAAAACCCCAGAAAGGAAGGAGTCACAGAGAAAGCTCTGAACTCTTCATATAAATTCTATCCTAACCTGTGACTGACTCAGAAATGCACATTCAAAGAAGAATCCAAGTGCCCGTCTAGGCCCAAATGAACAGAACAGAGATTTCAGCCACTGCCCACTGCAAGAAGACAGGACTGAGAGCCTGAGCCCAGCTAACTTAACTGACTGCTACAAGAAACAAAAATATCAACACTCCTCAAAGAATAAGAGGATGCCGAGATCCTACAATGAACCATTCACAACACCCAGGACACAACCCCACGTTACTCGATATAAAACAGGAAAGTGTTACCATACTCGAGAGGAAAGGTAATCAATAAAGACAGGCCAAGATGACTCAGACTTAGAGCAGCAGACAGGATCTTACAGCCGTTAGCCACACTTAAGGTCAAGGCCATAGAGAACGTATGTTCAAACTGAACTCAGAAAAATACAAAATTTAGAAAAACAGGACATTTTAGAAAAATAGAAACTTCGAGAATTAAATGGAAATTTTAGAACTAAAATGTACAATATCTTAAAAAAATCACTGGCTAGGCCTAAAAGATTTGAGGTGACATAAGAGTCAGTAAACGTGAATATAGATGAACAGAAATCAAATTTCAAATCAAATTTGAAAAACAGGAAAAAAACTGAAAAAAATGAACACAGTCTTATGATCTGTGAGACAATATGAAAAAGTCTAACATACATGTAAGTGGAATCCCAGAATGAGTGGAGAGAAATGGGGTGAAGAAAAACCCAGCAAAAACCACACTAAGGTACAACACAATCAAATTGCTTAAAACCAATACGTATAAAGAGAAAAACTCAAGAGTAGCCAGGAGAAAACAAAACCAAACTCACACTACATACATCATACACCAGAACAACCATCCGAAGGCAGGCTGACTTCTCTCCAGGAAACACAGAGGCCAGAAAACACTGGAGTGCTATCTTTAAAGTACGAGAAAGTAAAGAAGGCAACCCAGAATTTCAATATCTAGAAAATACCCACAAAAATAAAGGAGGGGAAGAATAAAGGCAAAATAAAAACATTTTCAGAAAAATGAAAACTAAGCAAATTCATCACCAGCAAACTTGCACTGTAAGAATTAGTAAAGATTATGACTTGGGCTGAAGGAGAAGGTATCAGATGGATATTCAGGAGGAATGAAGAACAACAGAAATGGTAAATAAGTGAGCAAATATAAGAGATTATTTTCTCTAAATTACTTTAATATACATTTAGCTTTTTAAAGCAAAAACCATAGCACTGTATCGTGGGGTTTATAGCATACAGAGATATAAGGCATATGACAACCAGAGCAAAGAAGATTGGGGACAGTAAATTGGGTTATACAAGGCTCTTACATTTTATATGAAGGGGTACAATGTTAACTTAAAGAAGATCAAAAACATTGTACATTGTTGGAATACAACCGCGCCTCCCGGAGGGACTGCGCTGCCGCCGCTGCAGCCGCCGCCGCTGGCCGGAGGGAGCAAGGCCAGAGCCGCTCGGGAGAAACGCAGAACCTCCAGCTGCTCGGACAGGACGCCCCCTGCCTGCCTGACAAACTGACCTTCTGGTGGACGGAGGGAGGGGCGGGGCGGAGGAGGACGCCGGGGCGGGGCCGGGAAGCGTGCGCGCGGATTGGCTTTCGGGACCTCGGGGGCGGGTCTGGTGGCCCCACAGATTTGTAGCCTTTTTGTCTATTAGGATTAATTCTGGTGTGAACATTTGTATACAAGTTTCTTTTTTAAACCAAAAATGATCATTGTAATTTTACTTGAACTTCATAGAAGAAAAAAACTAAAACAAAACTGGAGGAATCACCATATTTCAAATAAATGTATCTTTGTCATGGGAAATATTGTTGCGTAAAAGATCTCTATAAGGTACAAAGAGTTAATGATAAACAAACAAATAAATAAATAAAATTATGAAATGCATTAACAGGTTGTGAAATAAATTCAAGACATTTTGTGTTTTCTAAACACTGTGCTTCAAATTTAGACATTATCTATTGATTTCATTTTGAAAGTTTGACATTAACAGATTCTCTTCTACCACTGTTATTTCCAACTCAGATTTTGAATAGTTATATATATTTTAAAAACACTGTTCATGTTTACAATATTTCATGTCTAGTTGGGAACTATAATTCCTATGATTTCTAAAACTTTGTTTCAAATTTAGAACACATTCACAGTTTAAAGTTAAAATAACAAAATACTGTACATTGAGAAGTTTCACTTCCACCCTCGTGACATCTTAATTCCCCCTGCCATTATTAGATAACTACTTAGTTTCTTAAATGATATTTCCAATGTTTCAGATACAAAAATGAAAATATACTTTATTTTCCACTTTTCTCACAATTATGCATTAGATCATG
Organism: Vicugna pacos; assembly: GCF_048564905.1. Lineage (NCBI taxonomy): Eukaryota > Metazoa > Chordata > Mammalia > Artiodactyla > Camelidae > Vicugna > Vicugna pacos. Next base: position 15,114 of record NW_027328744.1, on the reverse strand, counting down.
TGATTCTGCTGTGAACATTTGTATACAAGTTTTTGTGGGGAAATATGTTTTCATTTCTCATAGTTATGTACCTGAGATTGCCATGGCTGGGTTTTGATTCTTGAAGTAGCTAGAGGGCGAGGTTTACTTGTTCGAGATTGCCTCCCTGCAGGAGGAAGGCTGGCCTTCCTCAAGACTTCATGGGCACTGACCACAGCCGAGGCTCACAGCTGTCAAAGCTGGTAAGTGCTGCCCATTGACTCAGCCATGGATCTGCTGAGCATTACAGCTGTGATCACAGCTTGTGCCAGCCCTGACCAGCAGGAGAGAGGCTAGTGCTTCCCTCATCTGGAGTGCTCATCCCATGGAGAAAGCTGGACCTGGGGCCTGCATGTCACAGTGTTGGTTCTAGTCCCTGCCCACACTGGGCCTGGCCTTCTCTGATCGTACCGTATAAAGCATCTGCCTCCTTCTCCAATTCTCAGGACAGTGGTTTGCCCTGTGACCTCAGTTCTCTGATGGGTCTAGAAAGAGATGTTTCTTTTCAGTCTGTTCATTTTTTCTTGTTTTGAGGATGGGAGGGATGAATTCCAAGTTCCTCACACTCTAGACTAGAAACTGGAAGCCTATGATTTCTGTTAGTTTCTTCTTACCTCCGTAGCTTGTCTGTGTTTGACTTTGGCAATGAGCACTAGCAGCCCATGCCAGCACACCGTTTGGGAGGGCAGGGAGCCCCTGAACACAGATCTTTCAAGTCCCTCTCCCTGCCAGTGACTTCAGTGACAGGCCAGGCCCCACTCCCAGGCTAACTGGCTCCTTCTGTCCCCTGCTTAGCCCTTTCCCTCCACCCCTACCTTAGTCTCTCTGTTCAGTAGTGGGTATCTGGGGTATGCTCTTGGGACAGGTTAGAGTAAGCCTTCCCCAGGTGATGAGAGGAACTCAGACGGGGTAACAGGCATCTGGGTACAACATGCAGGAGTGAGAAGGACAAAGATGTTCAAGTTCTCTCAAGAGAGATCAAGTTTTGAATTCTTGTTCTACTACTTCCTACCTACGTCACCTCTGAAAAGCTACTTAAAACCTACTAGGCTTCAGTTTATCTTAAAAAAAACAAAACAAAAACTAAAGCAGGATAATACTACTAAGCACTAAGTTGGTTTCAGGCCATGGGGAAACTGATTGGGCTGGAGCTGAAATTTGGTCAGTGTGTTGTGCAGATAAGATATATAGTGGGATCCCTTGGTTAGAGGTCAGAGCATACAAGATGGGCAGAGAATCACCTAACTTCAGGAACAGGGTATATGAAGGCCAGGCCCCTGGGGCACAGCCAGCCCAAGTCTGCTGTGGTTGGGCAGAGAATAGGAGTTTAGGGCCAGTGGATGGCTACTGCTGCAGCTGAACTGCCTGAGCTCCCCTGACCTAGTGGAGAGTGTGGGTAACCACATGTCATCTCAGTAATTCACTGACATCCAGGGCCTAAGCAACCCAGCCTGAGACCCCTATAACTGAGTTTACCACCAAGGGAGGGAATGTTTGTCTTCCCCCTTCCAGAGACAGCTGAGCTCTTAGGGATCGATGCTGGTGGTGGGCACATAGCTAGGCGTAGTGGTACCTCAGTGGTAGAGCTCCAACTAGAGAGATGGCCAGAGACTAGGACTGCTGGCAATGCCTAGATGGCTGTGGACACTGGGAAACCACTTTCTTGAGGCCTCCCAAGATTATCTTGTGAAGGGAGTTCCTGTGCACATTCCTGCTCAAGCTGGTGAGATCCCAGTGTCAATGTGTACATGAGTCCATTTGTGCCCACCTGCCAGTGAGGGTCCAGGATACCTGGGCAATGCCAGGACTGGAAAGAATCTGCATTGAATTGTTTGAATGTCATCTGGTCCATACTGGATATGTGCTAAATGGGGACTTTACCACATTATCATGGTTTCTTAGTTCTGGGGTGAGTGCACTGAGGCCTCCTGGGATCCTGTTTTATTTTTTGTGTATATGTATATACATACATACACACACACACACACACACACACACACACACATATTATTGAAGGATAGTCAGTTCACAAGGTTGTGTCAATTTCTGGTGTACAGCACAATGCTTCAGTCATATATGAACATATATATATTTGTTTTCATATTATTTTTCATCGTAAGTTACTGTAATGTATCGGATATAGTTCCCTGTGAGATACAGCATGAACTTGTTTATCTGTTCTATACGTATAAATCTCTAGTTCCCAATTAATCCTTCCCACCCCTCCCCCATGATAACCACAAGTTTGTCCTCTATGTCTGAGAGTCTGTTTCTGTTTTGCAAATAAGTTCATTTGTCTCTTTTTTTTTAAGATTCCACATATAAGTGATATCATAGGTATTTTTCTTTCTCTTTCTGGCTTAACTTAGAATGACATTCTCCAGGTCCATCCCTCTTGCTGCAAATGGCATAATTTTATCATTTTTATGGCTGAGTAGTATTCCATTGTATAACATACCACTTCTTTATCCAGTCATCTGTCGATGGACATTTAGGTTGTTTCCACATCTTGACTATTGTAAATAATGCTGCTATGAACATTAGAGTGAATGTATCGTTTTGAATTAAGGTTCCCTCTGGATATATGCCCAAAAGTGGGATTTCTGGATCATAGGGAAAGTCTGTTTTTAGTCTTTTGAGGAATCTCCATACTGTTTTCTGTAACAGCGACACCAAATGACATTCCACCAGCGGTGCAGGAGGGTTCTCTTTTCTCCACAGCCTCTCCAGCATTTATCCTTTGTGTACTCCTGAATAACAGTTCTTCTGACTAATGTGAGGTGATATCTCATAGTAGTTTTGATTTGCATTTCTCTAATAATTAATGATGTGGAGCATTTTTTCATGTGCCTATTGGCTATTTGTATGTTTTCACTGGAGAATTGTTTGTTTAGGTCTTCTGCCCATTTTTGGATTGGGTTGTTTGTTTTTTCTTATTAAGTTGTATGAGCTGTTCATATATTCTGGAGTTTAGGCCCCTGTCAGTCTCATGTTTTGCAAATATTTTCTCCCATTCCATAGGTTGTCTCTTTGTTTTGTTTATGGTTTCCTTTGCTGTGTGAAAGCTTGTAAGTTTAATCAGGTCCCATTTGTTTACTTTTGCTTTGTTCTTCTATTGCCTGGGTAGACTGCCCAAGGAGAACATTGCTGAGATTTGTGTTGGAGAATGTTTGGCCTATGTTTTCTTCTAAGAGGTTTATAGTGTCTTGCCTTATGTTTAACTCTTTAAGCTATTTTGAGTTTATTTTTGTGTATGGTGTGAGAGAGTGTTCTAACATCACTGATGTTCATACAGCTGTCCAGTTTTCCCAACACCATTTGCTGAAGAGACTGTCTTTATTCCACTGTATGTTTTTGACTCATTTGTCAAAGATTAATTGATCAAAAGTTTGTGGATTTATTTCTGGGCTCTCTCTTCTGTTCCATTGATCCATATGTCTGGTTTTGTACAAATGCCATGCTGTTTTGATTACTGTAGCTCTACAACATTGTCTGAAGCCTGGGAGGGTTATTCCTACAGCTTTGCTCTTTTTCTTCAGTATTGTCTTGGCAATTCTGGGTCTTTTGTGATTCCATTTAAATTTTAGGATAATTTATTGTAGTTCTGTGAAAAGTGTCCTGGGTTAATATGGATGGGCATTAAAACTGTAGATTGCTTTGTGTAGTATGGCCATCTTAACAATATTAATTCTTCCAATCTAAGAACATGGGATATCTTTCCATTTCTTTAAGTCATATTTAATTTCCTTAGTGTTTTGTATTTCTCCACATATGTCTTTCACTTCCTGGGTCAGACTTATTGCTAAGTATTTTATGTTTTTGGATGCAATTTTAAAAGGGATTGTTTCCTTACTTTCCTTTTCTGATATTTCATTGTTAGTGTAAAGAAATGGCACTGATTTCTGTATGTTACTCTTGTATCCTGCTACTTTGCTGAATTCTTTCATCAGCTCTAATAGTTTTTGTGTGGAGCCTTGAGGGTTTTCTCTATATAGTATCACGTCATCTGCATATAATGACAATTTTACCCATCTCTTCCAATTTGGATCCCATTCATTCCCTTTGTTGTTGTTGTTGTTGTTGTTGTTGTTGTTGTTGTTGTTGTCTAATTGCTCCGGCTAGGACTTGCAATACTATACTGAATAGAAGTGGTGAGAGTGGGCATCCTTGTCTTGTTCCAGATCTTAGCAGGAAGGCTTTCAGCTTTGCACCATTGAGTGTTATGCTGGCTGTAGGTTTATCATAAGTAGCTTTTATTATGTTGAGATATGTTCCCTCTGTACCCACTTTGGTTAGATTTTTTACCATAAATGTTCAATTTTATCCAATGGTTTTTCTGCACCTATTGAGATGATCATGTGATTTTTGTCCTTTCTCTGTGGTGTATCACATTGATTGATTCATGTATGTTGAAATATCCTTGTGTCCCGGGGATGCACCCAACTTGATCATGGTGTATGACCTTTTTTTACATGTTGTTGGATTCTGTTTGCTAATGTTTCGTTGAGGATTTCTGCATCTATGCACATCAATGATATTGGCCTATAGCTTTCTTTCTAGGTAGTGTCTTGGTCTGGCTTTGGTACCAGGGTGATGGTGGCTTCATAGAATGAATTTGGAAGCATTTTCTCCTTTTCAATCTTTTGGAAGCGTTTGAGGAGGATTGGTATGAGCTCTTCTTGGTATGTTTGGTAAAATTCCCCAGTGAAGCCGTCTGGTCCTGGACCTTTATTTGCAAGGAGGTTTTTTTATTGTTGATTCTATTTCACTTCTAGTGATTGGTCTGTTCAAATGATCTATATCTTCTTGGTTCAGTTTTGGTGGACTGTTTGTTTCTAGAAACTTGTCCATTTCTTCTAAGTTGTCCAGTTTTTTTTTTATTGCCATACAGGTGTTCGTCTGGGATCCTTCTGGCTACACAAGGACTGCGCCAGGCAGATGGTCAGGAAGAATGATGAGAACATTGCTTCAAGGCTTATTGCCAGACCGCTAAGTCCTGAGTCAGCTAAGCAGAAAAGGTGAAATGTGTCACACGTGGAGATAAGATGACAGAAGCAGAGTTTGGAGCAATGTGCTTTGAGGATGGTGGAAGGGGCCATGAGCCAAGGAATGTGGGAGGCCCCTTAAAAACCAGAAGAAGAAAGGAAACATTCTTCTCTAGAGCCTCCAGAAGGAACGTGCCTGGCCAGCACCTATGTTTTAGACCTTTGACCATCAGAAACCTAAGATAATAAATTTCTGTAATTTTAGCCACCCAGTTTGAGGTTTGTCTCAGCAGCCCCAAGAGGGTCATACATGGGGCTTCTTGGAGATAGGGAATGTGCCAACATCCTCTCAGCTCCTCCCCTCTGTGGTCCCTGCCTGGAGTGCTCTCAGCCCTCCTCACAGTGTACCCACTCCTGGTTGCTCAAGGCCAGGGGAAGGCCTGGTCCTTGTCCACTCCAGGCCTCAAAGATTCACGCAGATGAGTCACATGGTTGCCAATAGTATGATGGATTCTGGGCCAGTCATGGGGAGATGGGAAGGGTTCCAATAGTCTTCTGGCCCCTGGGGAGCTCTCAGAAGCCAGAGGGAACCCCAACACTAATATTTCCCATGCGAAGTGAGCTGTGGTTTGCACTGCTGTAGAGACACAGCCAACTGTGTGTGTGTGTGTGTGTGTGTGTGTGTGTGTGTGTGCGCGCGCATGCACAGACACACTTGCATGTGTGTGTTGAGTGGGCCAGGCAGTGGAATCCACCTTGAGTGACAGGAAGGTCTAAGACAGGCCCAGAACAGGTACAATTAAGATAGAGGGGGGCAGACCAGGCCAGGAGAATGAAAGCCAACACTTGTCAAGCACCTACTGAGTGCCAGACACAGCTCGCAAATTGTTATAGGAACCTTATTAAGTGGAGGCTGTTAGCGACCCCATTTCATGGGTGAGGAAACTGAGCTGAGGCCACAATCCCAGTAAACAACAGATTAATGGCTGGAACCAGGCCCGTCCTGCCCCACAGTCTGAGTGCTGAGTGCCCCTGTGGCCCTTCTCTCCTCAGACCTGTTTCTGGGGGCCCTGTGCAGGGGGAGGGACACTTTAGGGGAGAGAAGAGAGCCCCGGGTTGCAGGGTGGGCGCCAGAGCAGGTGACGTGGCAGAAGATGAATCTAGAAGGAATCTCTCAGGTGGGCTTGGGTGACAGAAAGGCTGAGGGAGGCAGGAGGGGGTCACCTGCTGGGACTCCTGGGTGTCCAGCTCAGTGGTGTCCTCAAGCCGGGGGGAACTAGAGGAGCAGCGAGGTTGAGGGCCACTGTGCATGTCCGGCGGGCAAGCAGACAGAGGGCTCCAGCCCTGCGCTCCATGGGCTTGGCCTCTGCAGGGGAGGGCAGGTGGGGGACAAGGCTGGAAGTGGGGTCCAGGGTGACAGCCAGATGGGGACTTGGGAGGCTGAGTGCTGAGCCCTTTGTTTCACCTCTAGGTGCAGCTGACTCCGTCAGAAGGACAGGCCAGGCCAGACAGTCAGAAAGCCCACACCACTGGTTAGGGCCTGGGCACCGGGAAACCTGGGTCCGCCTCCTACCAAGGGGGCAGGTGGCCAAGCTTCCCCCTCGGGCTCAGCAGCTCACTGGGCCATCATGGAACCTGCCATCAGCGCGGCCCTCCCATGGGCCAGGCGCACCTCACCCCTCCCGTGTGGGTGTCCTGGGGTGCCACAGCATATCACCCCAAACTGAGTGACTCTGCAAACAACAGAAATGCGACCCCTCATGATTCTGGGAGCCGGAAGTCTGACACCTAGCGTCTCTGTGTCTGTCTCTGTTCCTATAAGAACACAAGTCATTGGATTCAGGGCCCACTGCAAATTCAGAGTGGTGTCATCTCGAGATTCTTATCTAGTCACATCTGGAAAGCCTCTATTTCCAATACAGGTCATATTCTGAGTTTCCAAGTGGATACAAATTTAGGGGACATTATCCAACTCATTGCACTATCCTTTCCATAATGCCACGAAGGAGGCCTCCGAATCCCACACTGCAAACGAAGACACAGGCTCAGGAGGTGAAAAGACCGCTGGAGGTCACAGGGCAGGGACACGTGGCAGAGCAGTGTCTCTAACTCCAGAGCCCAACACTCTCCCCTCCACCCCACGGTGCCGTCTGTGTGAAAGATGTGATGTGAGCATGGGAGGCTGGGCCCTGTGGGGGAGGCAGTGGGTTTGGAGTCAGGTTGGACTGCCTTGTTTTAGGGTACCACTTTCCTTCTCTGGGCCTGTCTGCCCACTTACAACATGGGGCACGACAAAGAGCAGAAAGAGAGCTTCACACTCCATATAACCAACAGCGGACTCATATCGGAATATAGAAAAATATACAAATATACCAAGAGCCCCTCAAGGAAAAGACAGACAACCCAAGAGGAAGATGAGAGGGGAGAGAACTGGAAGGGAAGCTTCACAGAAGAAGACATCCAATGACAATAAACATACGAAAATACATTTAATGAAAATGAAGATTAAAACCACAATAAGATATCAAAATGAGAAAAGACGGAAAGTGCCAAGTGTCGGCGAGGACACAGAGCCTCACCCACTGCTGGAGGGGGGCCTGTGGCAAGCACTTTGGAGGTGTCTGGTAGCATCTGCCAGAGCTGAACACACGCATACCTCTTCATCCAACAGTTCTCCTCATGGGCTTCTATGGAATGGACTATATGAAACATTTGGAAGCGAAATGAAACGGACAGCTTGGAAACTGCTAGAATACCCATCAGAAGCAGAACTGACCACAGAATTCAGTGCCTCCAGCAGAGTCCTGGAAGGCGACGAGGATGAACAAACTAACTATAGGCAGCAGCAGGCATGCAGCTCACACACAGAATGTGACCATGAAAGACTGACAACTGGAAATAAATGCTACTTACAGAAAACCCATGATCTAATCTGAGGTGTTGCAAGTGAAGGTGGCGGTTTCCCCTGAGTGCTGGTGACTGGAAAGGGACACGAGTGGGGCCCCGGGGTGTTGGTCACATGTTGCGTCACTATGTGAAGATTCGCCCACCACTCACCTATGACAACACTATGAATATACTTTTTTGTAAGTATGTTACACCTCAATCAAAACTGTAAAATAGGCCTCAAAAACAGACGCTGTCTGAGGTCCTGCCAGTAACGCCCTCAGGGACAATGGGCTCAGGAAGGGGCAGCCGGGGGAACGCTGCCAAGGGCTGGAGCCCCGGGAAGACACGGAGAGGGAGGAAGCAGGACGTCCTGGGGGTCTCCACAAGGAGAGCAGAGGCAACACCCCCCCCCCATCCCCAGGGAAACTGAGGCCCTGAGAACACGCAAGGGAGGAACAGAAATGGCCTCACTCACGCAGCAGATGGCCTTTCCTGTCGAGAAGTCCCCAGCACACAGCATCTCCTCATGCACAGAGTAGTTCCTGCCTTGGCCAACTCTTTGTTCATATAACATATTGCAGAACTTGTTCTCAACGAGGCCCACCTTCCCCTCCTGGAGACGGAAGGGCTCGAGCAGAGGCCCTGCGAGGACGAGGAGGAGTTGAGTGAACGGTGCTGCAGCTCAGCTCTGGGCTGCTCCGCGCTCCCCGCTCCTCCTCCCTGCTCGCCGCTGCGCCCCGAGCCCAGGGTTGTCTCGGCACAGCTGGGTCTGCAGCGCTGTTCCAGTTCTACCTCTGCCTAAGAAGCCCCCTCCTGTTTCCTGAACTCCTCCAAACTCAACCTATTCCCTCTACCTCCCTCATGGCAACAGACCACACCTCTTCTATTCCGCAAATCCCAACACATACCCTACCCGGGCGATCAGCAACCACTCACCAGCCTTCCTACCCTTTCTCAAACCATCCCATCCATTCTCCACTTGTCTATCACTAACCTTTCCTTCTACCCACCAATCCTCCCTCCATCTACCTAGCTCTCCTTTTGTCCTGTTCACCCACTCACCCTTCCATCCATTTGCCCATCCACCCATCTTTTGACCCGTCTCTCCATTCTCCCCTCCACCTACTGATGTGTCCACTCACTCCATCTGTCTGCCCACCATCCTCTCACCTACGCACCCCCCATCTTCCCTTCCCCTCACTCATCCTCCCCCCTCCCCCTCCCCAATCCATCCTCCCATCTGCTCACTCCCTTATTCATCTGTCCTCGTGTTTAGTGTCTTTTAGACACTAGTGATACAGAGGAACATACTCAGTTGGGGGAGACGGGGAAGTGAAGTGAATAGTAGAATGATTTTAGATCTAATAAGTGGTGTAAAGGCAACAGGGAGCTGTGGTGTTAGGGGTTGTCTATTTTAGCTCATGTGATCCAGTAAAACTCCTCAGAGGAGGAGCCGAGTTGTTCATGTAAAGGAATGAGTCCTGCCAAGATGAGCAAGTCGTGCCCAGGAGAGCAGGGAGAGCAAGCGGGGCCGGGAGCCCAGCCTCGGCGACGGCCCGATCAGGGAGTGGCTGTGGCACATTCACAGAAGGAAGGAGGCCTGCGGCTGGGCAGGCTCCAGCAAGGGACGCAGCAGGAGATAAGCACAGAGGGATGGAGGCTGTTATGCAGAGCCGAGGTAGGGCGTCTAGACCTTTTTCGAAGCATAAGTGAGGAGGCACTGAGGGTAGTGAGCAGGGGACTGGCACGACCCCTGCTCTGAAGCAAACATTCAGCTGGTGGGGACTAAAGCAGAGCACACAGGGTGGAGCTGGAGACCGGTCTGGAGGTGCAGGCAAGAATGACGGTCTCTGGGACCCAGGGGCAGCAGCAGAGCACCTGCCAGGGCCAGGCCCTGGGCACAGGCTGGGACATTAAACCAGCAAGACAGGGTCCCTGCCCTCAAGGGGAAGCAGTCTCTGTGTGTGTATTTGTGGATGTGAGCATGGTGTGCTGTGTTGGTGTGAGTATCTGTGTGTGTGTGTGTGTGTGTGTGTGTGTGTGTGTGTGCATGTATGGTGTGGGAATACTGGGGACCTGGTTGTCCTATGACAGGGAGAGTTACTGACACACTAACAGGTGCATCCTACCCAGTGAAGATACGGTCCATCCAAAATGCCTGCAGCACCTCTGCTGAGAAACACTGTACCAAATAATTACAAATATATGTGCTTTTTCCACTTAATTTTGCACTGTACGCATTTCCCCAAACCATGAACATTCCTTTCTTTAATAAAGACTCTTGCTTATAAATCTTTGCCTACACTTCTCCTTTTTCAACCCTAAAAAACACAAACTTTTTCCTGCATTATTCAGTTCACCGAATAAGCCTACAAAGTAGATAGTTGACCTGTGTTGGAAGGACAGCACAGCGAGCTTCAGAGAGGCCAAACACTCTCAGGTCATAATTATTCTAAGTTGATCCTGCAGGCTCAGAGGTCAGAGGTCAGAGTTCATAAATGTGTTTTCTCTCCAGTTTTCCTAAGTGCCTCCTATGGCAATGGGAAATAGGAGTGTTTGTCAGTGGCTTGGAATGGTCCAGGCCCCAGCCATGACTTCTGAGTTGAATCAAGTCATCTGACATCCATGGTTGATTAAAATCTTGGAGTCAAGCCTTAGAAAGACTCCAAGAACCCAATTCTTGAGTCCAAAACTCAGATTCCCAGACTTGCGGAGATCTGGACTCAGAGAGCACTGAAGCTTTAGGATCACACACTTTCAGAACTAGAACTAGACTAGTCCGGTCCTCTGGAAATGAGGCACGGCAAGCCAAGGTCCAGCGGCCACTTTGCCTGGGGACCCCTCTGTCCTTCTCCCCTCCCTGCCCCTCCTCCCCACCCTCATCTGCCCCCTGGCCTCTCCCATGCCCCCTTACTTTCCTCACTGAGCATGCCCCAGCCCGTTATCCAGCAGGACGAGTTACTGGGCAGCTGCATGCCAGGAGCTGGGAGGCAGGAGGGGATGATGTGGGAGGTGAAGTTCACAGGAAAGAGCAGCTGCAACATGGCTATGTCATTCCCAAAAGGGTGAAATTTATCCAAGTCTGGGTACACGATAATCTGGCTCACAGGTAACTTCTGGGTGTGCCTGGTGTGCTGGTACAGCTGGGTGTTTCCTAACAAAACCCGGTAGTTCTCCAGGACGTGAGATTTTCTGCAGGAGGAAGGGTGCGTGGTCACCATCATGTCTGAATGTGAGCCAGCTCTCTTTCCCTGCATCCTCATCTAACTGCCCACCCCTCTACCCACCAGGATGCCAGGCGGCTTTTGTCTCCCCATTTCTAATGGTCAGGAGCCCTTCTTTCTTGAGGCTAATTGATACTCTACTTACAACGGCAACATATGGCTTCTCCATCACACCCATGAATTGTCAATGAAGTCAGATGACTGCCTAACACCATACACAGAAATAAACTCAAAATAGCTTAAAGACTTAAACAGAAGACCAGAATCTATAAACCTCTTAGAAGAAACCATAGGCAACACATTATCTCACATACATCTCAGCAATGTGCTCCTAGGGCAGTCTACCCCAGCACCAGAAAGAAAAGCACAAGCAAACACACACATGGGACCTAGCTGGGCTCACAAGCTTCCGCACCGCAAAGGGAACCATAAGCAAAACAAAAAGACAACCTACTGAATGGGAGAAAATATTTGCAAACGATTCGACTGACAAAGGCTTAATTTCTAGGCTACATAATCACCGCATACAACTTAATAACCAAAACACAAACACCCCAATCCAAACACGGGCAGAAGACCTGAACACGCATTTCTCCAGTGAAGACAAACAAATGGCCAACAGGCACACGAAAACAATGCTCAATATCTCTCCTTATCAGAGAAATGCAAATCAAAACTAGGAGGTATCACCTCACACACACAGTCAGAAAGTTCATCATTCAACAAAAGTTCACAAAGAAGAAACGCTGGAGAGGCTGTGGAGAGAAGGGGGCCCTCCTACACTGTTGATGGCAATGCAGTTTGGCGTAGCCGCTGTGAAAAACAGTTTGGAGATTCTTCCAAAGACTAACTAAACCTAAACTTGACAAAACATTTTGATCTCGGGGGCAGACCGACATGTTCCCAAAAGCCCTGGCCTCGCCGTTATTCCATCCTGGAGGGTCCAGGGCGGCCTGCAGTCGCCAGGCAGGCCCACCTAAGCAGGAAGGCCATGGCCTGAGGGCCAGTCGGAGGTGCTCCAAGGCCAGTCCGGCGCCCTCCCACCTCCCGAGACTGCTCCCGCTTTCCCAAACCCACGTGTGAGCAGCGATGAAGACACCGGGGTCCAGTGACTACTAATGGCGGGGGCGATGTACCACGAACCAGGGCGGCGGCCCCGGACCCACCTCAGGGGCCTAATGGGCCGCGCGGCCCAGGCCTCACCTCCACAGCCCTCCTTGTGCGCCTCCCCCGCGCAGCCCAGGCCGCAACCCACCGGCTCCCCAACCTGCGCGCCCCCACCAGCGCCCCCTTACCTGCCAGGTGACAGCAGCAGCAGAGGTGAAGGCACGAGGCGGCCCGGGCCCCGGGCCGTGTTCCTCCTCGGGGAGCTGGTCCAGGAGCACCCGGCTCTGGTCCAGCTCTACCCGGCTCTGGTCCAGCTCCCGCACACTCTGGGCGGGCTCCTGCGCCTTCGCGCGTGCGTGCGCGCTCCTGCACTTGCCCCCCCCCCCCGCCCCTCCCACCGGTAGCGGGAACGCTCGGGCTGGGGCTCCCGCACTACGAGACAAGGCCAGTGCCTCCGAGAGGGGCCGAGCCCCGCTATGCGAGGCCGGGCCGTGAGGCGGTAGGGCTTGTCCACCCCCATGGCCCAGGACTGGCCAGCAGAGTTCCCACCCCCAATGCCACCCACCCAGACACCGAGTGGGTAACAATGCACCTAGGCCTAACACTGAACGTTGATGTAAACCTGAATATAGCCCTAATTTCGAACCTAGCCTTAAAACTAAATATAGCCCTAACCCTGTACCTAGAACTAACAGTGAACCTAGCCTTAAGGCTGAACCTAGCCCCATTGTATAACATAGACCTAACACTGCACCTAGCCCTAATCCTTAACCTAGCCCTAACCTGCACCTATCCCTCACCCTGCATCTAGCCGTAACAGTGCACCTAATCCTAACCTTGCACTTAGCCCTAACCTTGCACTTAGCCCTGACAGTGAACCTAGCCCTAACCCTGAACATAGCCCTAAACCTTCCCATAGCAATACCCCTGCTCCTAGCCCTACCCTCAACCTAGCCGTAACCCTGAACCTAGCCGTAACCGTGCACCTAGCCCTAAACATGAACCTAGCCCTAACCCAAACAGAGGCCTAGCCCTGAACCTCGCCGTTACCCGGAAAGTAGCCGTAACCCTGAACCGAGCCCTCACCCAAACCTAACCCTAACCCTGAAACTAGATCCAACCCTGAATCTAGACCTAAACCTGAAACCAGCCCTAACCCTGGACATAGCCCTCACCTTGAAACTAGCCCTAAACCTGCACCTAGCCCTAACAAAGAATCTAGACCTAACCATACAACTAGCCATAACCCTACACCTAGCCCTAACCCTAAACCTAGCCCTAACACTGCACTTAAACCTACCCTGAACTCAGCACTTACTCTGCAACTAGACCTAACCCTGGACGTAGCCATCAGTCTGCACCTTGCCCTGAACCTGAACATGGCCCTAAAACTGAACATAAACCTATCCCTGAAACTAGCCCTAACCCATAATCTAGACTTAAATCTGCTCCTAGCCCTCACCCTGAACTGTATCTAATTTTAATCCTAGCCCTAACCCTGCTCCTAGCCCTACCCCTGCACTGGGCCGTAACCTTGAACATAGCCCTAACCCTGCAACTCGTACTAAACCTGAAATGAAACAAGCCCTAAGACATCACAAAGCCCTAAACCTGCACCTAGCCCTAACCCTATACATAGCCCTATACCTGAACCTACCCCTAAACTTGAACCTGGTTCTAACCCTCAAACTAGCTCTAAGCAAACCTCAAACTAGCACGAACACTGAAACAAGCCGTAACCCTGAACCTAGCCCTCACCCTGCACTAAGCCCTGACCTTGAACATAGCCGAAACCCTGCAAATAGTACTACACCTGCACCGAGTCCTCACTCTGAACCTAGCCCTAACCCAGCACCTAGCCCTAACCCTCAACCTAACCCTAAACCTGCACCTAGCCCTGACAAATGCTAAAGAAACTTCTATAGGCAAAAAAAGGCCACAACTAGAAACAAGAAAACTATGAAATGGAAAAGCTCACTGGTAAAGGCAGACATACAAAAAACATAGGAAATGATGCACACACAAACTAAAAAGGTTAAAAGACAAAAGTAGTAAAATCTTCTATATCCACAGTAAGCAGTTAAAGGGATACACAAATAATTAAATGTAAAATATGATATCAAAAACAGTAATCACGAGGCGAGGAAAGTACAAATGCAGGGCATTTAAAGTGCATTTGAAATTAAGAGGGCAGCAACTTACAGCAATCATGTGTCTATACATAGACTGCTATACCAAGACCTCATGCGAACCGCAAACCAAAAATACATAACAGATACACACATAGAAGAGAGAATCCAAATGTACACTAAAGATAGTCATCAAATCACAAAAGAGAGCAAAAGATGAAAAAAAGACCTAAAAAACAAATTCAAAACAAATTAACAAAATGGCAGTAAGAATACACGTATCAATAATTACCTTCAACATAAACAGACTAAATGCTCCAACCAAAAGATACAGACTGGCTGAATGGATACAAAAACAAGACCTGTATATATGCTGTCAATAAGAGACTCACTTCAGGGCTAGAGTCATACAGACTGAAAGTGAGAGGGAGGAAAAAGGTATTTCATGCAAATGGAAACCAAAAGAAAGCTGGAATAGCAATATTTACATCAGGCCAAACAGACTTTAAAGACTGTTATAAGAGACAAAGAAGGACACCACATAATGATCAAGGGGTCAATCCAAGAAAAAGGTGTAACAATTGTTAATATACATGCACCCAACATAGGTGCACCTCAATACAAAAGGCAAATGTTAACAGACATAAAGGGAGAAGTTGACAGTAACACAATATATAGGGGGGACTTTAACACCAAACTCACACCAATAGGTCACCCAGACAGAAAATCAGTAAGGAAACACAAGCCTGAAATGATACATTA